>NC_083592.1:37105713-37110713 GCF_027579695.1 Neoarius graeffei
GGGTTGTATTAAAATGAGCCTCAACCAAATTTTTCCAAGCCAGCTCATTGGCTTCATTCGTTATGTTGTATGGATTTGAGAAACCTGCAGTCCCTCTGTTATACCGCATGACAGTTAAGCCGTGTGATGTGTAAGTTATGCCAGACGGAGGTGTGTGGCCTAAATGCCGTAATCACATTTGTTGTGGTACCGAGATTGTACAGTGTGGCTGTCAGCTGCTGTGCCAAGCGCACAAAGACTTTTGATCACAGACCGCACACTGCTTTTCACTGACGTTCCTGTAACACTCAATGCCGAAAGCATGAAACGAGTCAAAAAAAACACTCGTCTCTGCAACCCTTCTGTTGCATGTTCAACAATTGTGCAACAAGTACCATTTAAGGCAAATTGCTCAACCCTGGTAGAAACAATATTTGAAAATATACTTGGAGGCAAATCTCTGGTGAACTGCCTTCCAATTCTACTGAGTCACAACCATTTGATTCAATGTGTCCAATGGTAAAGGATGATGGTTTTACACTAAAGAACTTCTCACTTTGTTAATGCCGATCGTTAATAAGGGCTCCACTTTGGCCTTCATGTCTTCTTCTTGGTGGTAACAGAAGAGGTTTGTCCCTTTTAGGACACCATAGGCATTCGTCCATCCTTGAGGATCTCCACCGAGCTAGACAGAATAACAGCACTGGTATGAGAAATCTGAGGAGTGTGAAACTGTCTGTGTCTGTGTGTGTATATAAGCCTGTGTATGTTTCACCTTGACCCTGAGGCAGCCACTCATCATCTGCTGTGTCATACAGTGAGGCTGAGCAGCCAGACGACAACACGCACTGCCATACAGCGGCAACCAGTATGAACACTCTTCTACAAACACGGAGTGAGACAGGAAGAAAAATGAGGGCTACAGTAATTCTTAAATAACAGACGTTACTAAGGGCTAAGCGAAGCCAAACACCATCTGTGCACCTGCAGGCTGGAGGCCCTAGTGGCCTGTTAACATGCCTTAAGTAGCACGTCACAGACACACTCCCATTAACTAGCCATTACTAGCAATTTCCACTTAGGTTTATGAGTGCAGCCCTGACATAATATACTCAAGAGAAGCCTATTGAACAAATGCAAATTAAACCGCATGCTGTTGTGTGGATAACAAACATCCAGTATGGTTAATTTGATCTAAATGACTTTCACATTATCTTACAGCGTAAAGGAAATAGACTGATAGGCCCTGTCCACACGGCAACGGATTCAGGTGAATCTGATAAAATTGTTTATTGTTTCGGCCTGGCGTCCACACGGCACCGGCGTTTTGGGTGCCCCAAAACGAAATCTTTTGAGAACGGGTTCCAGAGTGGAAAGATCTGGCAACGGCGCCGTTGCGAAGTCGTCTGGATGAGTAGAACAGATTTGTTTACGATGACGTCACAACCACATGTGCTTCACGCCGGGTAAAAGTGTAACGAACTTGATGCGAGTTGTCAACAAATCCTATAATTTGGTTCATGAAACGCGCTTACAAAATATTTTGACTGTGAATATTTATTGTGTAATGTGCAAAATGAGAGAGAGAGAGAGAGAGAGAGAGAGAGAGAGAGAGAGAGAGAGAGAGAGTTAGGGCAGAGTCAATCCCGCCAGCAAAAATAGGGGAAAAAAAGGAGCGATCTCACCTCTTCAGATGTTGGTTTAAGTCCTACAATACATTCCTCAAAAAGGGCGTAGAAGAACAAATTAATCCATCAAAGTGTAGCATTCAATTTATTCCGGACCATTAAAGACGCTGCCATCCGCGCAGAATCATACGTCATCCTCGCCGCCATATTGGATGGGTCAAAGCGGAGAATAAAGATGCCTCATTCATGTGCTGCGTTTAACTGTACCAACAGGTTTGCCGTCCAAACGAGATCACATGGGATTACCTTTCACAGGTGAGACTGGAAAAATACTTTTCATTGTATTTGGTCATTATAATGTAATTTTACGAACAGATTTTTCTGACTTTGTGGCTAATATGAAGTCTCGTGCATAATAGTTTATGCGCATGCGTCCTTACTACTTCTATTGTTCTGGTGTCTCCGAAGGGACTGTCTTACAGCGCCCCTAGAGGTGTGGCATGTGTATTGCATCGTTTTCAGCAAGCGTTGCGTTGCCATATGGACCTGATATTTTACTGATCCGTTGCCCATGTGGACGCGATATTTTTTTTAATAACATCTCATTGCCATTGTCGTGTGGATGTAGCCTGAATCTCTCTCACAAGGGAAATGACTTGAATTGCTTTTTCATACATTTTATGAAACAAAAAAAACATTGTAAAAACGGCAGTTAAATGAGATACGAGTACAAGACAAAATTAAACGACTCATTCATAGGGTACAACGAAATGCTTTTCTCTTTGTATACCCACTTCAGAAGGTAGGTCACTAAACACCAAGTGCATGTATTGTTTTAACTTGTTATTGAGTATTTTCCTCACAAAGGCATGAGAGAATAAGATCACAGTGAGCTGTGAGGGGTACTTGGGTGGTGGCTCACCGTTGCCAGTTATGGTGAGATCATGTGTGCGGAAGCTGTCCTGAACGTGGGCGAGGGTAAGAGTTGTGTGAGCCAGAAGATGGTACTTGGGTCCTCTATAGACGCACATATGACAAAGAAGGGGGACGGGGAAGCAAGAGTTGGAAAGTGTTATAGCAAACGCACGAAAGAATATATAATATATTCGGATTGTGTATATACTTACGGCACAGGTGGTACAGGCAGCAGCAATTGTGCGTTGCCTCCGTTGCTGATGGGGCTGCAAGCTCCAGGCTCCAGTGCTGCACGCATCTTCTTCCCAGATGAGCGGCCCAGAGACGAGCTCAGCTTGCTGGCCAGCTTGCGTGGCGTACTTCCCGCTGAGTAATCGTCCTCTGTACAGCAGCTGTATAGCTCTAACCTCAACTCAAAACCTGGGCTCGCTTCATTACTGCACACAGCAGGATGCACGGACACAACTGACATGAGGGTTCGTATCAAAAACGCTTTAATAATATTTAAACGATCCTACAATTTTAAACAGTCATAGAGAGCACGGACTGCACTGCAGATTCAATTTAGCTACGTTGTTTTCCCCTTAAAGCCTCGGTCACAACCGGCCGTACCGGTACGTGCTCCAACGGCCGGTCTACGTGCAAAAAACGCAAGAAACACATGGAGGGTGCGCGTGTGACGTGCTGGTTTTCGAGCCGTAGACTGGCCGCAGAGGTTCTTTGTCATGTCAAACAAACTCTACGGGCGCTTACGTTTTTTTCAGGTTGCAAGACAAACTTACGGCCAACCTGCGACTTTCTCCACGAACAAAAAAAAAAACGCAGCGATTTGGGAAACGCCAAAAAATCGCACGTCCGGTTGTGACCTAGGCTTTAGCTAGATTTAACATTTCATAGGCAAACCAGATCCACATCTTCATTCAGGAATACATCGTGCAGTGAGGTGGAATTCTAGACGCACTGTATATGGTGTGATGTAATGGCTATATGCACAACAAAATGAGATTCAGCGCCAGTTAGAGAGTGACATGTTGGAAATTCATGAAAGTAATACCACTTTGAGATACCGTTTGCCTAGCAGAGCTTGGAATTAGCATGATAGCAGACAGGATTTAATACGCAGGGTGACGTGAAACTTCAATGTGCAGATGAACAATAAATAAATAAATTCGCATACACACACTTACAAGACTATGGTATTGTCGAAGCAAATGTCTGTGAGGGTTCTGTCTACCATCACCATGTCCGTGTCAAATATCTCCCCTCCTAACTGCAGCAGACAGAACACAGCACAGCGGTGTAGCTCTGAGAGAGAGAAAGAGAAACAGAATATAAATCTAATTGAGCAAACAGACATGTGTTTAAGAAACAAACAAAGCATCTACACCAATGCTTTGAGCAGAGGACAGTCCAGCCTAAACATTTGCAAATATCGAGCTCTGTGTGTACTTGTGGGGAATAAATTACAATGAGCAAAAGGAATGCACGATAACAGGCCACAACGTGTGATTATGGATGGGGCTAGAGCAAAAAATATCCAATGACATAATACAAGAAAAACATTTTTGACATGCGGTGCCTATTCGGTGCCAGTATAACAGCAGTACCACATGTATAAAAACTAAAAGAAAAAGTTATTAAACAAGGGGTTGGAAAAAGAAGAGATTTTTATGTCCAACAAGCTTCTTATTAATGTGAGTGCATCAGTGATACTCCTCAAGATAATCAATTACATCACCCGTACCGGGCGGCACGGTGGTGTAGTGGTTAGCGCTGTCGCCTCACAGCAAGAAGGTCCGGGTTCGAGCCCCGTGGCCGGCGAGGGCCTTTCTGTGCGGCGTTTGCATGGTGTCCGCGTGGGTGGGTTTCCTCCGGGTGCTCCGGTTTCCCCCACAGTCCAAAGACATGCAGGTTAGGTTAACTGGTGACTCTAAATTGACCGTAGGTGTGAATGTGAATGGTTGTCTGTGTCTATGTGTCAGCCCTGTGATGACCTGGCGACTTGTCCAGGGTGTACCCCGCCTTTCGCCCGTAGTCAGCTGGGATAGGCTCCAGCTTGCCTGCGACCCTGTAGAACAGGATAAAGCAGCTAGAGATAATGAGATGAGATTAGATGCTATAGGCCTGAGGCTGGGCTACGTCTAACATAAAGGCACTGATGCGTGTTGATGCATCAGAGCAACCAATTAACAAGCATCTGTTCAGGATCAGCACGTTTATTACACTATTGATTCTTACCTCCTTTGTTTTTAAAATACTCCGTGTCTTTCCACATCAAAGGGATTCGAAGATCTGTGATACAAAGGCACAGACCAGTTAGAGACATAAGTGAGTGCAGGGGCACACACACACACACACACACACACACTTCTCTCACTGCAGCAGGCAGTTACTAACCCTGCTACTAATGTAGGTATAAGTGTGAAAATTTCAGGTAGTGCATCATAGTGAGCCTCACACAGGCTTATTCTGTTACAT